>NC_056707.1:22411308-22418808 GCF_018831695.1 Puntigrus tetrazona
TCCCCGCCCCCCTATTTTTGAATAGGACCGTGTCTTTACAGCTCTTAGCTCATATCGCTGGCAAAAAAAAAAAATCTATTTAGTTTTGTATGTCTATTGAACTGAAATCATGCATTTTAAACCATGGCTGCATTTTCCAAAAGCACTGTAAGCCCAAAAACATTTAAAAGTGAATTTTGCACTGTTATGTGGCAACAAATGACAATCATCATTTAATGGACAGATGCAGTACATCTAACTATATAGAACACATTTGTAGTTTCAAAGTAACTGTTCTATTCTTCTATTCAGACAATATGTGATTTTGAAAACAGCCCACCATAGATTCAACTAATTTGTTTAAGTATTAATTTGGGAACAAACCAAGCGACAGGCTTTATGAGTAAATTGTTGAATCATTCACTCAACCAATTTACTCAAACACACTGATTCATTCAGGAATGAAAAAGTGACTGTGTTGACTCATTCACTCAAAAGATTCATTCAAAAATGCTGGAACAGTAGATACTATTGTGTTTTGTTTGGGAGATACAATTTAAAAATTATTTTATTTTTTCTAAGCAAAAACGGATAAGTAACTATGATCAATGTGTCTCAAATTGAACTTTTATATTAACTTCTCGTGCTACCTGTGTTTGTTTAGTGCTGCATCAGGCATATTTAAATAAAATCATTGCAATATTTTTTTTTTTCTGAGAAAATACACTTTAGTTTTATACAAATTAAGCATGCAATTAACATTGTGCTATTAATGTCAGTGGGAAAAGCTTGCTAAGCTCATTTTTATTCAAAAGTAAGCTAAGGTTTTTTTTTTCCACTTTCTATTCACCTTCTATGCAAATCTGACTGGTGAGTGAAGTAGTGTGCATAAAAATTGCTCTGTTGCCTATATTACTGGCAATTCACACAAGCTCTTTAGTGAATTGCATGCTAAAAACAGTGAGAAAAAAACAGAGCGTTCAAAAAAATTTAGTGATCAGTGGGTGCAACCAATTACTAGCAAATTCCCCTACTGAAAGCTTGTTTTTGTGTATGTGATACAGTAAGGCTGTGAATTCATCCTTTTTCTGACAATAATTCACACTTGTGGGGATAGAAGAGGTGTCTAGGCATTGCAGACCGTTAGCAGGAAATTTGATTTGCTCGTGGCAGTTCAACCGACCTGTGAGGACATGTTTTATGTTACCATGGAGAAGAAGAGGAACAGACACTCTAGACACTCAGTGAAAATCCTTTCAAGGCTCAAAAAGCGCAATGGTCTTACATTAGCGTAAGAACAACAGTAAATTGCTATGGTTATCCAGTAAAAGCATTTAGAGTGATCATGAAGTGCCTGTACAATAACATGAAGCAAGATGACGTCTGTATCCAGTGGCCGACTTCCAAACAGATAATACACTCATTACAACTTACTCCAGTTCTGTGACTACGGAATGCAACAGATAGAGCTTAGGTTCACAAAAAACATAAATTCTGTCATCATTTACTCACCCTTATGTCAATCCAAAACTCACCCGGGTCACCAGAGGCACTTGGACAATTTTAGAAAAATAAAATAAAATACAAATATCTTGATGTTATTATGCTTCCGTTTTGCATTGTTACATTTTTTTATGAAAACGTTTCTTAGGCTTGTAGCTTACAAAATAAAACACCTGTTTTAAAGAAATCGCTGATAGATTAACATGGCCTATTTGTTGTAATTCTCAAGTCTCGTTTGTGCATATTCAAATGCACAATATTGTCGAGGAAGCATTTTTTGGGGATCTTGACTGCTTTTTTGTGTTGGAAATGACATTAGAGTAAGTAAATGCTGACCGAATTTAAATTTTAAGAGGTGAACTGTTCTTTTAAACATCCTAACACAGGTCAAAATGTGAAGGTTTCAACCCAAGAACTGCTAAATGGACAACGTTGATCGATCTGAAGGTTTAATGTGGATTTAGTTACAACCAATGTGCTCCTGAGCAAAGAACTCTATAGGGCTTTGTGCTTAAAAAGACACTGTATTAAAGTAAATGAAATAGGCTACACATTACAGAAAAAGTGGCTCCTGATCATTCTCAAAAGGAGAACATTCAATAATTCATGGATGGAATGAAAAGATCTCACATATCCTTATGTACTTTTTTTATGAAACGTCTCCCATCAGTCGGGCTGTGAGCTCATTTCCTGCAGTTTCCAGCCTGGGTGATTTGAGGTGTGTGAGTCTCTCTGCTACGGCCAGATGGTTACACTTCAGTAGGATTGATGGAAACGTCACGCCTGTTACTCACAGTGTGAGTCTATTCAATACAGATGCTACTAGAGAGATTTCTTAACTAGCATTTGTGGCTAAAGATAATTTATTAAAGTGCCCCTATTATGGATTTTTGAAAATGACCTTTTATGCAGTGTATAACTTAGCTCTAACTGAATGAAAACATCCTGCAAAGTTTTAAATCTAAAAGTGCACCATGTATTGTCTTTTAAAAGAAAGACTTGACTCCGGATCATTGAAACAAGTCCCAAGCTGTTTCATGCTGACGTCAAAATGAAACATTAGCATATTGCCCACCCACTTGTTGATCTTTTCCTGTTGGTCTGAAGAAAAATGCACATTCATTTGCCACTAGTTGCCGTTTTTGGAAAATTAAAAGCTCACAAACACTTCTTTATAAATGAAATCAACCAGTCACTGGAGGGGTTTGGAAAAATGAATTGTTAAACAATTCTTTTGGGAGTCACTGAACAAATGAGGTACAAATAAATGCATATAAGAAAATGAATGTGTTTTGACCTTGCATGCATGTCAACCTATTATTTGGGAGTCCTAAAACCAAAATATGAGCCTTTCATAACTTAAAAAAAAACTTAAGTTGGATGTTTTAGATTGACAGTTTTGAGGTGCTTAACACACACACACACACACACACATGCTAAAAGACTGTAATGACTGTCAAAGATTCCTGCAGGCCTTTTGTGCATTTGAGAGTGTGTGTGCAACAGTAAAGTCACATGTGCGTCTAGCTGCTGTGGCATGTGTTAATGACCATCATTAGCACCACATAGTGAAGCTACAGTAGGTAACAGGACAGTCACAACAGGACTGTAAACACAGCAAAGATATGACACAGACTCAGACCAAAAATGCTGTGAAACACTGAAAACCTCTAATGACCCTGATGGATGAAAACCAGGTTCTCTTTGTTAATAGAACAGGACTGGAATATAATTGTCTAAATATACTACACCTTGTCAAATGTCTGATTAATAGCATCCGCTCTGAAATTGAAGTAAAACTACATTTCTGCTGAAGGTATCTATCAAAGATGTAGGTCTTGAATAAAATATGACGCATTAGGGATGTAATACCTCACTTCTGCCAGTGCAAAAATAGAGCTCTAATTGGAAAGCTCATATATTGTCATTATAATCATAGACCTCATTGCTCACTGATGCTGACTCAAAAGTCATGTAATAAACTCTGGCGCGAGACGTCTCTGCATCTGCTTGACCTGATGGCCAATGCACAGCTAAGACTGGTTAGTGGCTGGAGTTTTTTGGTTGCTAAGGTGTTGCTATGCAGCACAGAATGATGGACAGAACGTTAGATAGAACAACAGAATGAATGCTGGAATGACAAAACAACAGATAGATGAACGATCGAAAGATACTAGATAGATAGATAGATAGATAGATAGATAGATAGATAGATAGATAGATAGATATTGTTTTTCAAATATATTCAATGTTCAAAATATTCTATATTTAAAATGCGATTCATTCTCTGTCTCTGTTAAGGCTGCTAGTTTAGTGAGGCAAAGAAGACCAAGAATATTTCACTTCCTCAGTAGCAGCTGCTGCGGCCGAGGGTCAGGTTTTGTTTATCTTGATTATGTATAATTTGGGGGTCTGTGTGATGTGCTTATTCTTAAGAACCACAAGTACTGCAAATGTCTCAGCAATGGCTTTGCCTTTATATTTGAGGCAGGCTACCGTCTTGCCTTTTGACTTGTATATATTCCTATCTGCTATACTGTGAAATGCATGATAAATAAATAAAACACGCAAACTAAATGTATTTAAAAAACTAAATAAACATACTCATCTGCATCAATTTAAAGGATAAACTCAATATTTCTGTTTTCTGTCTTTACACTGTCATTGAAGTCTAATTACAAAATTAAGGGCCAAATAAGAACCATATTACAATCATTTGGTATTCATGATGTTGCCAAATTTTATACAGATGGGAAAATCATTATGAATGTTTATATGGTCTACCTGGCGAGAAATATTATTCCATTAACAGAAACATAACACAGAAATCTATTTATCATTTACACAGACCGAAAAGTAAAAGTATGACAACAATTTCAAATTGTTGCATGTGCCTGGACAAAGAGTGTCTAAATTACATAAAAATTAAGCATTGCATAACCGCTACATAACTTATCTTTTTAAATGCTGGCGTGAGTTATTGTGACAAAAGGCATGAATCATGCTCAGCACACCTGTGTTTAAACAGTGAAAGCAGCATGCAAGTGTTGCACTCAAAAGACAATGTTGTTTTTAACCTTGAATAACTGAGATTGACACCTGGCATTTGGAGGCAGATATTAATCAATTCAAAGAGTGTTTCATTATATCTCACCGGTTCATTGAGGAAATAAATCTGGATTTACACACGCTACAATGAGCCCAATTTCCTCTTCCTGGCAGGATAAATCATCCTCATATGGATAGGCAGCCTTTGTGTTGTTGATTGGGCCTCACTTTGCGCTTTCTTATCATTTCGGTCTAATTTGTTCTTGAGGAATGCTCAGACCTTTAACTTAATCCCTTTTTATTTTTTAAAAATAATACATTAAAGGTCTTTAATCTTACAGCACGCGACCTTTAAGGGAACCGATATAAAGCAATAGGATAAGCTTAATGAATGTTTTATCAAGGATCATCTCAAGGTGAGTAGATTTTCCTCTCTTGGTTTAATAAGCTCAAATGTCAATGATATATTCGACGCGATCTCGATTACAACAATCACACTCCCATCTTTAGAGCAACGACAGACTATACTCTGAAGAGAGGGGGATGGATCTGACCTGGCCCAAAGCCTAGAGCTGTTCTCATGGCGGCCGCTAAAGTTCTGTGACAAATAAATATAGAGAGGTTTTTTTTCCAGTTTCCAACGCACTTTGGAGGAAATTCAAAAAAAGGGCCCGTTCAAACAGAACATGTTAAGAATGCAGAATATATAAAGACAAATTTTAAATATATGGCTCTATATGGCTAATTTAGTATCACTGAAACAGTGTAGATTCAAGATGAACGACTACATTGGATCTGGCGGTACCACACAAAGTCGCACCACGCAAGTAACTCCGGGTAACAGTTTTTATGAAGTGTTCATTATTGCTTTGCCTATCGTTTACAGATCGCTTAGTATGTATTTGTGCATTTTTTATCTAAATCACAGCAGCGCCACTGGTTGCGAGGTATGGACGCTGTCAAACGTCTGGCCAATCTTAGCAGTGGGTGTTTACAATCCTATTCAAACAGTGTGTTCTGATGAGGGGGGTTAAAAACACGAGAGAAAATAGTGTGTAACTTCTAAACCGTGGTGTTTATGAGGTAGAGATATTGGTGACTTTATAAGGGGACCTCAGGAACAGTGCAAAACGATTGCTGTGAAACACTGAAGACCTCTAAGGATCATCGATGGATGAAAACCAGATAAAATAAGCAGTTCATGACCCATTTAAGTATAATAATCCAGGTGCAAAAACTGAAAAAGCCCTGGGATGCATCACAGCAAACAAAGATTAATTTAGTGTAAAAAAAAAAACAAGAACCAAGAACCATGCACAATGATTTAGACACAATGTCTGTTCTATATTGTATCAGTATGTGTTTGGTTCTCTTGGTACTTTTAGTCCTGATCAAATGTGCATGATAACATTTAGTCCTTTTAACACCAAAGCTAAACATATAAAAAGGCATGCGATCAGAGTTTGGATTGCAGAAAACGATCAAAGATGCTCTCTAGCTCTGCACATGTTCAGGTTTGCTTTTCTCTCTGTTTCTGGAAGGCAGGGATTTGTGATAGTATAGTAATAAATGCATTAATTAGCGGTGGAACTTCAATTTGAAGAAGTGTTTTTAATACAACAGACACTGAATGAGTGTCATCAAAGTACAAACAGCTAATAAAAACATTACAATAATCCATAAGTAATCATCAACACTCTAGACTGTCTTGTGAAATAAATGACATGATTTCAAACATGCCCTCTCCATCCTCATATATATAGACCGACACCAAACTTACACAGAGTTGTTTGAGCCAGTGTTGTTGTGTCTGTTCAAGTTGCATCTAATATATGCAAAGAAAACATGCATGGTCTAGGTCTTTCTTACTGTGTTATTCTGTTTTACAAACTATCATTTACAGCACTTTGAGCTTGCACTGGGTTATTAATGTCACCCTAGATTACAGCTATGTGGAAACGTTCTTCAAACAACACAGAACTCTCCACATGAGCCTTACTGATAATACTTCTAACTCTTTTCAGATGCATGTCATTTCTCAACTGATGGCCTTTTATTTCCCTGCACTCTCAGGAATTTTGGGTAAAGGGAGCCCCTGGTGACTAAAATCTAAATTTGTAAATAATAGTAAATACGCCACTGTGGATTTCCATTTAAATGTAGTTCAAGTGCTATTGTTAAGAAATTATGGGTTTAACACTAATTATATGGTATGGGTAGGTATTTATATGGTAGATTAAACAGACAACAGAAAGAACAGTAAATGCTACATTATAAATGTAACAGTAAATGCTACTAAATTATACATTATTAAGTAATATAGTAGTACATTGAAATGTTTTTTTTAATTATAAAGAAAGAAGTATAAAAATTGTATGTATGACTAAGTGAAAAAAAAAAAAATATATATATATATATATATATATATATATATATATATATATATATATACATATTTTTATATTATATTATAATTTATTAAAGTGTATGTCACAGTGACACTTGTGCATTACTGAGCTGGATATATATTTGTGTGATATCTTATATTTGTGTCATATTTTCTCATGTCCTATTCCAAATAAATCAGTAACTTTAAAGCTTTTATTTTTTATTTTCCTTTATTTATCGCTGTAAGGCTAAACAACACAGCAGCGCATCACAACAGCACTGTCCATTGTCTAAAAGCACACTTTTATCATAACAAGAGAGAGGTTGATGATTGTCAGTAACGTAATTGTCACTTTCCACAACCCAGTTTGTTTGTAGAAATAATGTGCATGTTTATCAGACATGAACATGCAAATTGGTGTAATGAAACTGTCCTGGCCAAACTCAAGGTCATCTAATTATCAGCAACAACAAACAGGAAATACTGAATTTACACTAAATCATCGCTCCTATTCTTCCGTGATGACAGTGCAAGGAACGGTTTCTTCTGCTGCTCCAGCGACGGAACCGAGCACGTACGAA
>NC_056707.1:22423808-22439093 GCF_018831695.1 Puntigrus tetrazona
AGAAAAAGCAGCTAGGACAGCTAGGAGCAGCTAGGACATTCTCTGTAAATATCTCCATCTGTTTAATGGAAAAACCAGCTTTAAAGGAACACTCCACTTTTTTTGGAAATAGGCTGATTCTCCAATCTGCTGGTCTGAAGATAGCGCTAGCTTAGTATAAATCACCGAATCCAACGCTTTTCATTTTCCGCCACTCTCAGTAACCAATACAACCACAGAAGAGTTCTAAGTTTTAAATAGGAAAAATTATGAAACTATCTGGGAATTTTTGAATGTGATGCGACTGGTCTAATTGTATTTAATGATCTATGCTAAGCTATGCTAAAAAGCGCTACGGCTAGACCTGGAGATCAGCTAAGTGGATTCAAAAAATAGTAAAACTCATAGCTTATTAACTCCAGGGAGGTGGAGAATGACCCCATTTATTTAAAAAAAAAGGATTGTTCCTTTAAATGATGACAGAATTTTCCTTTGGGTGAATATTTCTTTGACATTACACTGATGCAGCTGTAGAACAATGTTCAATCATGACCTGCCGCTTTCGCTTGTGTAGCATCCTCTGGTCTGAACTTTTTTCAGCTGTTCCATGAAACCTGGATTCGGACACGAGGCGGGTCGAGCTGACTTCACCAGCGCAAACGCAGTCTCCAAAAGGCAGATTTTCCTTCAGCATCAGATACCCAATGACGGATCAAACAGAACGCGAAACTCCAGAATTGCAGTGGACAAGTACAATTCCCTTCTGGAGAGAGAAACCAATTGTTCAGTCAAACAGCAAGAAAACAAATTGTTTCCAGAAGCTACCGGAATCCCTCAATGGAGGCATTTAATTTCACATCATTACATACTCCATTATAAACTGCATAATTAATCCTCTATGCTAATTACGAGGAATTACAAAATTGGAAAGTTACGGTGAGAGAACCACTTTTCCGCCATGAGTTGAAGAACATTATTTCATTACCTGAGCTGTTGTTTCCCTTTGCATCACAGACGACATAATAAATTAGGCGACGGGAGGCCCTACGCTCGTTTTACAAAGGAATGGAAACTTATTTCCAGCAGCCATTGTAATCATAAACCTTAGTGAATTTGAATCATGAGGCAGTGTCAGGTTAATGGTGACCGCGAGCACTATTTAGCATAAAGAGGTTGTATGACAAAACAATGCCCCGTTAGTGATATGATCTTTCTACAACTCATCGCTAAATGCATTGCGAAACTCAGCATCCATTATTCAGCACGCGCCATGCATTTACCTAGAATAGCGGAGTTAGCCATTGGATGACCGTGCGTGATCACATAGGCCAGGCGCTAAAGCCCAACACTAAGTGTAATTACACTTGAGCGAATGAAATATTTCTTTTATAAAGCCGCCAGACCTCCATTCGCTGTAATTATTACATTACCATAAAATGCAGCATTTCTGCAAAAAACATTCTTGGAATCTTAAAAGAGCGCTGATCCGCGAAACAGAAGGAAACGTTACCTCAGCTTTAGCCTGGTCTATAAACTGTATGCGCACTCCTCGATGTGAGGATATGATATCAGTGTCAGGTAGATCCAGTGTGCACCAGTGTTTTATAGATGAACAGGTCAGGAAAGGCATTTTCCACGCCCGTATGCAACATTTAAAATATGTGTGACCTGAAATCAATGGAAACATATTATAAGTCTTAAGGTTGTTTAATGATAAAATACGTAAAGGCGTAATCATAAACTTACACATTACCTTGTATTTCAAAGCTCAAAGTACCAAAAGTCATGACGGCTTGTGAGACCTTTAGAAATAAACATAATTAAAAAATTAATTCTTATTAGAGAGCAGAACAACACAGAACAGAACAGAATATGACTTATTGTCAGAATATATTATTTATTGTCCTATTTTGGAAAATAGACTCTAATAGCACTGCCAGCAATCAGATACTAGGATGCAGATGCAGTAGTCATTGCAAATGCAATGGTGTTATTAAAGTATGGATGTATATAGAGATAATATATAATAGCATTTTTAAATAATGTTTTTTTACATTTTTATTTAGACACAATATTATATATTCATTGTGTTTAATCTATACATTACATATTTATTTGTCTATATATATATATATATATATATATATATACACACACACACATATTTATAACATTTATAAAAACTTTGTCTATATATATATATATATATATATATATATATATATATATATATATATATATAGACAAATATATATATTTTTATTTTTAAATATTTTATAAAGATTAAAATGTCTATCTCTACAGTGAGCAGAGCAACCCTATTTTTTCATAACATTTTATGTCACATTTATAATCTCGTTTTTCTTTTTAAATTACCAAATAAGAATACAAAACTACTCACCAAGTAATAGATATGAGCTTAATATATCAGCCAGAAGATCCCAGTTATGATCCTGAACATATCCACATGGAGTTTCAGGCTGTACCGTTTCCTCATCACCTGTACGGTGGAACCTTTCCATGTCTCAATAATCCGCCTATACCGCTCAAACTCGTTACTCTAGTGCATTGTTTCCATAAATTGGAGTTGGAGAAGGATTTTTATCCTCTTGTGCTGAGCGCAACTGCATCGCATTGCGGTGGAGCTGTCCGGCAAACGTAAACTCCCAAATCTAAGCAGAGGTCGTTGCTGCGGGACGGTTTATTTGCTCCCTCGCTAAGTAATGCTCGTCTACATTTCTGTGACCTCGATACCTGCGAAACTAGGAAGATTCATTAGCGCGCCTCCAGCATAATTAGGCTACCTGGGGAAGATCAAAACAATGGGTGACACCCCAGGGAAGTAATGCAACTGCATAAGCGAGACCTGTCTTTCATATCATTTTATTCGACTGATAATTTAGAATAGTTTTGACACCGTTCAGGGCATAGATTACTTTATATGTATTTATTTATTGCGATGTAATTTGTAAGAAATTGTATTAGGGTGATTTTATAACAGGATAACAACAGTGATATCTTACGTTGTTTGCGGCGAGTGATTTGTGAGTCAGCTCTTCTTCCAGAAAGCATGTTTAAAAACATCTTTATAACTTAACTTTATTATACTTCTTATATAATAAATATATTGGAAGATCAGATAGATAAATAGAATTGATCGGCGTTTCAAAGCAACTAACTGGTGAAAGCTTCGAAGCCTCCGTGAATCGTTTGTTGTTCCGAATCCTTTCTGGTTTCGGATCAAGCGCTTATCACGATCTTCAAAATATCAATCACGTATTGATTTCACGCCCAGCGTAAAAACATCCCGGGTCAGTTTTATTATTTAGTTTCGTTGTAATATCTTTAATAGATGTAGTTATTATTTATTAATGATTTAATAATACATTTTTGAGTTATAGTTAAAGTGTTTCTAACTGGCCGAAATGTCATGCACATTAAACAAACCTAAATTATTTCATAATAAATGGTACCGGTTTGCTAAGAATTTATATCTAATAGTCTATGCTTTCATATAAACATTGTGATTTATGCAAGTTTGTAAACGTGCCTCCATGCACATGTAGATATTGACATTACATTTAAAACACATTTAAAAGAAAGCTGCTCAACCTATCTGAATCAAATTGAATCAATGAAACCCATAGGTGGTTCCGTTTTTAAAACCAGAAGCATCGCGTTATTTTCATCACTCCTTGGGCGAAGCGCTGGTACCAGCCTATTTAGCCGTTTCTGACATACACATTCTTGATTGCAAAAATCTAAGAGACTTTTATTTGAAGTAAAAAGTTATATCTGCATTTGTAATGTATAAGAAAATCATGAAATAAAATGATTAACTTCAAAATAACTTAAAGTCACAATTTGCATCTTTGCATCAGCAGCAAGAAAGGAGGCGGAGGTCCTGCGGGAGGGCTCAAGTCACGGCTGACGCAGTGACGTCGTTACCGGGAAGCAGCCTCGTTCTGCAGCCGTCAGAACCTTTACAGAAAAAACACATCACCACGACGACGCGCCTCAGAAGCCCCATGGCCTGATTGATTGCCACTAAAACCAGCAACTCGTTTGGCACTTACTGCGCTTACAACACTACGAGGAATCCGTTGGTTGTGATTTAGCTCGTTTTAACGGTCACGTTTGAGCCGTAATGTCTCGAGGCGCGCTGCGTGAAGCCAGCCAGAAGCTGGCGGAGAAACGACGATCCTCAACGACCGCGGCATCAGGATGCTCACGCATCTGCAGCATCAGAAGGTGAGAATAAGCGCTTCATGCATGTGTTTCGGAGGACTGCGGTAGGCATACACACACACGCGCACACACACACATACACACACAAAGGGGTTGATGGTAGGCCTGATTAGTGCGTGCGTGGCGTGTGCTCATAAATCAAGTGTTTACGCCGTATAATACGCATTACCGCTCATTTGAATAAGTTAGAGACTGGGAGTGTATCTCCAGCTTAGACTTGGTCGATCTAATGCATATTAGCGGTAATTATTTTAATGGTGAGGTGAGGATGGCTAATGTCCTAGTTATTAACCTACGATCATAAAACAGGACACCCAACTATGCATCTACCGGCACTTTATCAATTCAGTCTAAGTACTAGCCATGACAGAAGGCCTGTGAACATTGTGTGTCCAGACTAGAACCTCTACCGTGACCCATCTTTTAAAGCACTTATAAGTGACCCATCTATAAAGGCGGATAATCCGATCCAGAACATCTCAGCTCTGATTGCGAGTTTTCTTAAAAGATCTAATTGTGGGTAGTTGGTGAAGTGTACAACAGTGCTGGATAAATTGAATCTTTTTTGTTGTTTTGATATGCAAGCAGATGGCAACCGAAAACAGCACACTAAGCCTTTCACTTCAACTTCAGCTGTCATACCTGAGGTCAAACATCTGACAGATGTCAGATCTGTATGTTTCTGAGGTGGTTTGACAGTTGTGTTTTCTCCAGTACCGCTATATTGCCAATTCCTTTTGGTATGAATTCGATTTTTAATCTTAAGGTAATTACTTATTGTTGCTGAGCTGTATCAAGACCACTGATCTAGTGATTTAATAGATTGATGATAATAAGAGGCATGTACCAGTATCTGCTGACATAATCAAAAGATATTTTGCTAAAATGTTTTGTGACATTTTTTAAATATTTCATGTTTTATTTGAATGCAAGGAGAAATATTATGTATATATGTGTGTAATATGAAAATAGATACATTAGTAAAAAATTATTTTTGTTTTTGAAGTAGCACTTAAAGCATTTGTTTAATACTTTAATAGTTTAAGAATTTTTAATTAAATGTATTAAAATGTAATCAAGATGAAAAAAGAATTATTTATTTTTATTATGAAATTTTTGTCGTAAAATGGGTTGTAGTAAGTGAAGAACCCAATTAGTGTCCACATAAACAAAGTATAATGATGGCAAATAAAAGTCTTAAAATTAGTGCTTATTTTTAGAAAGTAATATTTACATGAAAAAATCTGTTAAACTGATTCTGATTATCAGAAAAATGGCAACATTTAAATTGAATCTAAAATCAGCATCATTTTCTGCCAGGACTCAATTTCCGCGGTTGCTTTATCTTTAACTTGCCCATGTTTTCAAGATTTATATCTGTAAATAAAAAAAAAAATGAACTCACTAATATTTTTACCTGCATTGTATAAATGCACATGCCCACTATTTTTATTTTATTTTTAAACTTGAATTTGTTAGTCAAATTGCTTCAGTGTCACGAGGTATGATCTTTATATAATCTTTCATGAAATGCCTCCTCTGTATGTTATGTTGAAATATGTAATATAATATAATAATGTTCTAAATTAGATTCCATCAGCAGTAAAGGGCTTGAAATATCTTGAAACATGCAAACATCACTAATTAAGGCCACATATCCAGTTTCTAGCCTGCATATTTATGTTTTTTCTTCCCCTTTTGCCAATAAGGCACTTTGAGTTTTGAAAGGCTTAGCATTGGGCTGCAGTAATGGTGATCCAGATCACTTGATGAAGTGGGCTAGTGGAGGACCGAAGCTCGGTTAGCATTTTTTTTTTTTTTTTTTTTTTCCCTCCCCTCTGTGTGAACTCACTCCAGATGGCAGTGTTGAATTCATTGGTGTGTGTGATGCCCATTTAGACTGCAGAAGGTCTCTGGAGTCTGCCTGTCTCTCATTTACACTGATGTCACCCATTGTACATCTGGCCTCACTCATTCAAACAAGTCATCGGAGGTCAGCAATAATATTAGTCATATTCTGTCGTTTTGTACTCCCACCATATCATTCAGAATAAAGAACTGTGGAAACTTGTGAACCAGTTCCAGTGTTGTACCCATTATTTCATATTGAATTTTTTCTGTCAAATTTAGTGAAAAATGACTTTTCCACAGGACTAGAAATTGGGGCACATGCTTTTGGTAGTCCTGTTGCCTAACCAACTGGCAGGCATTGCATAGTGCTATAAGATCTACGTTGCATTATTAATTGGATACAGAGAGGGAGTGAAAATTTTAGATGTTCATTTGATTCTGAATTCACTTGAACACTCACATTTTTGTTCTTGCTATTTTTTGCTTTGTAACGCTTAGTATCTAAACCAATAGAATTTGTCGTTTTTATTTGTTGTTTGTACCTTAAATGGGGCTTATGCCTCATCTTGTGTGCAATTTAAGCAACTGATAACGTTTACACTGACTTTGTTTAAACGTGACAGGCTGAATGCTGTTGGAATTTGTAGTTTAGCATATGAGTTGGTAGCAAAACTGTGCCACGAAATGACAGCAGAATCCCCTTCCCACGGAAACAACCTCCAGGAAGTGCGTTCTTATCTGCATGAGTGTTTGGCTCATTAAGTCCTTAGAGACCCCTTACTCACCAAAAAGAGCAGCTGGGTGCCAAAGCCAATCCACAAACCTAGAACAATACTGAGATTGAGTTTGTACAATTGCTGAAACCCGTTCATCCAGTGAGTTTATAGTTCATTAAAAATGATCATTCTTCCATCATTTTAGCATTCTCATGTTATTTCAAAAACATGTATGGATTTCTTTCATTTGTTGAATACAAAGATATTTTGAAGAGCGTTGAAGTAGCCTGAACAGTTGAGGCCATTCCCTTTGCAGTATTAAAAAATATTTTGTTTAGGTTACCAGTGTTCTTCAGTGTATCCTCTTTAGTGTTTAAAAGAAGAAAAGTCATAAGGTTTGATACCTGACAGAAATCAAATTTTTAGGTGAGCTATCCCTTTAAATCAGCATCTTTCCCCCACTACTACATTTTTTCCAACGAAAATAACATCTGATGATATGTGAATTGTGTTTTGTTCTCTTTTAGCTATTTGATGTTTGATTCATCATAGGTTCCCTCGTCAAATCGCATGGCGTTCCTTATTATATGTGAGCACTCTTCAGAAGCGGCAATGGTGTTGGCACACTAAAATAAAATATTATATGATTGAATTCAATGAAAGATTAGATGTTAGCTTGTGTGTAGTTCAAATCGACTGACTCAAACTCAAATTGGCTGAATCAAATCAACCGAACCTTACCTATTGTTTTGTGTCGCGGTTTTAACGCCAACATCGTTACCAGGAGCCTAGGAAAAATGAATTGTTCTTTCAAATTTGGAGTAACACGTTGAACTAGCACATTTAAGCGCACTCACTCGTGTAGCCTGGTACTCTTACCTGCTATTGCCAGAGCTGGAAATGACACGGTTAGAATGAATTTAGTCTGAGATCAGTGAAGCGATTCACTGTAATTGGCACCAAACCTTATTCTGTACATAAAGATGGCACTGACCATTGGATAGAAGCAGATAATAATGACATTTTGTTTGTTTGTCCTGTTTCGTTTGTTTTGCTCGCTCTATTCTTGCAGTGTGTTTCTCAGTTCGTCTCATTCTTTAAGTTCAGGTCTGATTTCAGTCATTTTGTAGACATATTGTGCCTTGGTTCCCTTTTACTTTGCATGGATTATGTTTCTTTGACTAATCCCACCCAACTTCCTGGTCTTTTCTTGAACATGGATGTGAATTCTGAACTCAGCCCACAGTGTTCCATATAACGGAGTGAATTCTGCATAGTGTCAATGTTAGCTCTGGGAACTGACTGCTGCCTCTCAATGCACTGTGTGACCCAACTGACCTGCGTCCCTCCTTAGGACTGAACCAACACACACACTAACCGGGAGCGACTTACAATTAGTTCCCAAAGCTAATTTGTTTTGAAGTGTGTTATGCATGATGAGCATTGGAACCTGTGTTTATGTGTAATTTTCTCTCTTTCTGTTACTGATACTTCCCCAGCAAGGAGACAAGTTTGGAAGGAGTTTGCACAGCTTTTCACCTTCTAAAATCTCAGTCCCCCTTCCCCCACTCTCTACCAGTTTCATGTCCATAAGTGCTCCATAACGTAGCTCACAAAAGACCTTCCTTTAAACTGTAGCACCTGCCAGACTCTTCTGTTCAATCTTTCTTTAAACTGATTTATTTTTGTTCCTTTAGAAAGTAGTTTAGTTTTGCAGATTGTTGTTTCACTGATCTTAAGAACAGGATGTTAAGTGCTGAGGCTGGGCGATATAGCTTAAACAATTTGCTCAATTATGTCTCAATATTCTCAGTGGATTTGGACAATGTCAATTTGTGGATGTACTTTTAGAATGTACAATTTGTAGTTTTAAGTAAAAAAAAATAAAAAAAAATTATATATATAACTATTTTAATTTTCTCTCTGTAGCATTCAAAGCTAAGACAAAAATCAATAGTTTTTGTCAATATCAAATCAGTTTATCTATATTTTTATATGCTGCATATTATTATGCCTAGCGTCATTAAGCGTTGTAATGTACGACGTAAGTGATAAAAAAGATTCAGTTTTAGTTGTTTGCTCCTAAAATGTCAGTATTTACTATCTGCCCTTCTCATTCAAGTGTACACTATATGAAAAATAAATACAAATGATTCTTAATAACAATAAATATCTGAAGCTGCAAATCTTTATATATTTATTTAGGGGATAATATTATTAATGCATGAAGCTTATTTATTTTTTCTTTTCCATTTTCCCTTATTTGTTGCTTTACTTTACCATCTCTATTACTAATTGTATAACTTTGGCACCAGTTGGATGTCACTACGATAAAGAACAAGGAAAAGTCAAAACCAGCCCGTTTTTGAGCGTGAGTGTAGCTTCTCTGTGAGTTTTATTTTTTTATTTTTTACTCCGCTGTGATTGGCTGTGGTAAATTAATAGTAGGCGAGAACCGAAATTTAGCTATAATTTAATGTTGGCGGTTTCCCACTCTGTTACCTGGGCTGACTGCCGGTTTGTATTATTCCAGGGCCTGCGTGCGCCCCCATCAGTTTGCTAGCCATGCGGTGTCTTTTTGAGAGCGACCTAATGGGCCGTAAAACGCGTTGTCTTACAACTGCAGAGCCTGCTGTGTTGCCGTGCACACTGAATAGATGTCGAGTTACGATGCTGTGTTGGCGTAGGTGCATGTAAGCATCATGTAACGTGTCATGTGACCATACACTGCCCTGCCTCCAGCTGCACGTCCACTGGCGCGTTCCAAGCTCCTTCACTCTGTAAGACACTCACCTCTTACAGAACAGCCAGCCAATCAGACGCACTGTCGGCAAACCACCATCTCTCTGTTACTCCTCTCTCTCTCATCCACTCTCTGCTCTCTCTCTCTCTCCTCTTTCTCTCAGGACTGTTTCTGATCTTACACTGCTGTCGTGTTCCACTAACTGCTCTCAACTTCTCTGCACCTTTTATCCGTTTGAAAGAGCATTTCAGATTACCATCTCTCTTTTCTTCTTTTTATTTATTTTTCCCCCTTTTATCTGTCCTTCCATTAGGGTTGGGAATCCAGAATGTAACATTTTGAAAATAAAAACTGAAACAATGTTCTAAAAATATTTTTGTATTGCTTATTTATTTGCTGACACTGTGCTCCATTGAAATAATGCATACTCAAATAAATACTAAATAAAGACCTTTTTATTTTGTTTTTCCTCTTGCATCCTACATACTGTTTGTGGTTGGTTTCCAAAACTAATTAATGAGTTGATTTGAGCGTATTTAGCATTTGTTGTGGGTGAAAAATATGTATGTAAAATAATTTATTTTACATAGTATATTTGTTGTATATGTAATTACAATATAAAACATTCGTAAATTGAAATCCCTTTGATTCCCATTCCTACTTCTTTTATTTGTCTTTGTGTCTATAATCTCTCTTTTGAATCTCAACGTTCTGACTCTATCTCTTTTTCATTTCTTCCTGTGCATTTTCTAGCTGCTTCAGTCAAGTCACACCCTTTACCTCCTGCTCATCCTCTCACAGTTTATAATTAGTTTGATCTGTGTTTTGCAGTCGATTGATATCAGTCAGTTTTTACATGTTCACAGTGTTCCTGTCCCAAACTGTTGCACGTTGTGATATTTCCCTGTTGCATTTCTTGGAATCCCAAGGCAAAGCCTTCTTACCTGATTAACAAAACCTGGGTAATATGAAATTCATGTTAAATTCACAGCCGTTGAGGCCTGTACTAACAACAACGTAAGTTTCATTTCATGATCATGTGCTTTAATAGTGAATATTTATGATGCCCAGTGCCATTATAATTGTGTTTTTACCATGTATTAAATTCTGTTAGTACTTAATGCTTATTAAAGTGCTGCAAGTGGATTTGCTTTCCAAGTGTGTGTTTTTATAAAAGAACCTCTTACAGCACCTTTAATCAGTCATTATAACTGATGGAAGAAAAGTATTATATTTTCTCCTGCTCAGTGGTGCATCAATGCGTGCGAGTTTTTGATTACTATATTTCATGGATCATCCCAGTTTTCAGCAGTGAGTTGGAAGGATACATTGCGTCTGTGTTGTGAGCGCTAAATCAGATCAATTAAAAAATTCATAATTTAGAGTACTCCTAAAGGCACAAAGAATATGCCTTTGTGCTAAATCTGGTACGTGACCAGGACATCCTGTTATGAATATTTTGTACCAGCTTTAGTTAGAACAGTGCAAATAATCAAATGAGATTCTCACTTGCATCTTGTCGGTAAGTTCTGATTAATGTAAATCTTTCCATGCACTTTTTATTACTGAGGCTGTGGTTCACCTGACAAGCTATGTAATCATCATTAATTATCATGATGAATCACACGCCAATGTGTGTAGCAGCCAGTAACTACTCAGTCCTTGTCTCCAGTCTTGCTTCTATAATAAGAATGCTGAAAGGGGCACCTCCAATTTGCATTAACTCTTCCAATAAACAGTTATTGGTTTAAGGCAGAATGTTCAGCTGTGATGGTGTAACAATTATTGCTGTTGTTGTGGGTGAAAAACAATATGCATAAGCGGTGATTGGAACCACAGCGTTATCAATAAACATTATTTTCCAGAAAAGAGTAATCAAACAAATTTCACATTGTAACACCATTACACCGTTACTGGTAATAAATTGGCGTCACTATAGTTATATAGAATTGTATTGGTGAGCATAGTTTTATTTTCCAGTTCATCTGAATCAGATGCACAGTGCTTTGATGTTTGAAGTGTAACATCTGACTGAGTCTTACATACCATAGAGTGGCAGCTCTACATGTAGCGTAGTATTTAGTGGTGTTCTTCTTCAACTTAAGAACATCAAACTACAATCATTGGCTGAATGACCTTTGTCATCCCTCTTTTGATTTTATTAAATCAGTTACAAAGGCAAGCGCAGGCAGCGTGATTAATATTCATGACCCTGATTACTAACTGAGAAATATGAACTAATTACTTTTTTTAAATGCTTTGTACTTACAACACTGGTTTTAATTTCTATCTTCATTTAGTTTATTTTCAGATAAGAGCCTATTATTTTAAAAGCATATTGTATATTGTAATATTGATATATGCATATCAATTATGAGCCCTTATTGAGAACCACTGCTTTAATGTATTATATCTTTGCAGATTTGTGTATCTCCTGTGCTGATATTAGTGGATGTGGTGTTGGGTGACACTTGTTATAGTGAAACAAGTGCTCAATAATCTGTTTTCTGTCTTTCAGCAATTTTTAGTCTCCCATCTGATTACCATCACACCCCCTCCCACTACAATGGCGAGACCGTTTCTGCCAGTACTTTGTTGCCATTGCCACAACCCTGGGTATCTCTGAAACATGTTTACCATGCTGTTCGAGTTACCACGGTGCTCATTCCTCAATCACCAGAGAGTGATTCAAACATCACTGCTTGTGGTTGTGGAATGCTGAGTTGACTTTGAGGTCATTATTTAAAACGTGTTTTGTCATACACAACCTCAATTTTCTTTTCAAATGTTTGATGTAGTGTCTCAACTTTATAAGGTATGAGGAACTCAAGATCTGTCTGTCTTTCCAGGAACCTTTGGCCACGCCAACAGCCACAACACCCACAAATGCAAGTTGTCTTAATGTGGAATCATTTTTGTCTCAAATTCAGTCCATATAAGCCAGAGAAAGATGCAGTCAACACTCCTTCACTGGTGTTATTCAGTAAGGAAATGACATCAGTTGCTTTTAGGAATGGCGATGTCTTTCACACCTCTACTGGTTTTAGGTTTGGCATTCATGATACTACAGTCTTTGATCTCCTCACTTTTACTCAAATAACATGCTATTGGGGAAAGTGTTTCCCTTTGGTTATTCATTTGGATACACCCTTTATCTGCCATCAAAAGATCCTAGCCAAATTACATTTACTAAAAGCATATGCATAAATTTGTGCCAATAATGTGTTTTGCATATTTACGTAACATTTGATGCTACGCAAGGCAATACTTAAGATGGATCAGATGTGGTCGGCTCCAGGTAAATGAGTTCACCTACAATGCTATCCAGCTTTAAACTTTCATTTTAGAGAAAAATGGATAAAGATGGCATTTTAGCCAGAGTTTTTATTCATAAGCCACAAAGGAAACGTGTTTGGGAAATTCATCTGTCTTTTTGGCATAGAGATCACTAATTTGCTCAATGGATTTGTCTCATAACAAATTAACCAAACATTGTTTTCATGTGTGCTGTGAAAATATGAATTTTTATATTCATTCCATGTCTCAGTGCGCGTTTTGTGTTCATTTGTTTTGATTTTGGTTCATGCATGATAACCAACCACCATGTCCGTTTGAGGATGTTTATACTTTGTTATATTTCAGATGCACGCTTTTACCTTCTACTTTGTGTTAGAGATGTTTTAACTTTTAAGCTTCTGCGCAATGATGTGGAACTGTGTCTGCATGTTGTATAATGTTTGAGTTGCCTTTGGTGTTGACATGTTTCCTTTTTGTGTTTTTGTTTTTGCATTTTCATCGCCAACATGGCTATTTTCTGGTTATTCTTTTGGTAGTTTGGACTCTGTTTGGAGGTCCCATTTGCTATTTAGTTCCTGCTCTTATTTATATGTAGTTTAACATTTCAGTTGTACTCACATCAACATGTGTCGGTATTCAGTAACCTACATTGACAAAAGGTCTCAGATGTATTGCTTATGATAACTCTTAAAACATAAGGCCTGTCAATAGCGTTTATTAGTTATTAATTATCACTAACAGCTGGACTACTGATTGGGATGTGCTCTGAGCTTCCTTTTGAGTCTCTTACTGCATGGTTTACATACTTTCCTCCATCTATTTATCCACTCTGCTGCAAAACAGGTTTAAAGTGAGTTTAGCTCATTGCTGCATGCATAGTTTTGCCCGACACACTTTACTTTGAGAAAAGAGCTGATCAGAATATATTGAAACTTTTTAATCTTCTTAAATATTTTAAATTTACCAGTCTCGCCAAGTGTAAGTTTGATAGCTTTATTTAGAATCTCCATTGGGCTGTCGGTCCAATAACATTTTTTTTTAATCTAATCAATTCTTTACGTCTGATGATTAATTCATCTATTATTTGGCTTTGAAAATAACCACAAGATCATTTAAAAGCTATTTTTGTATTAAATAAAAAGCATTTTAAGGCGTTGCAGATAGTAGCTTTAGAAAGAAATGTTTTATTTGTTTCAGCATAACATTGTGCACATGCTACAACATTAAAACATAATCTAACTATGAAACATATTCATACAAAGAGTTTTTTTGGTTCAGTCAACACCGCTAAGAAACCCTGTTCAAGCTGCCTTGTTGTGTTTCCCAAAAAATAAGTCACCTGTTTAAAACTATGAGGGAGAAATGGAAATGATGGCAGAAAATTTTTAATTTGCGCCAATAAAAATTATTATTGTTATTATTAATATTATTATTATTATTATTTGATGAGTATAAATTAAATAGACACTTAATTTTCAGCGGACAGTGTAAATGTCGTTTTGAGGAATTAAGCAAACTGCGCCACATTTGTTTATGAATGGGTCTTTAAATCTTTAATTCACCCGGTCGTTCAAAACACAGAATTTATTTAGGAAAAAAACAGCACTGTTGCTCAGACTCACAACTTCTGGCTTTGGGTGATATATGTCTGTTAAAAGTTGAGAAGAAAACGGACATGTTAATGCGTTCTACAGAGCATAGCCAGTGCGTTAAACTGAGTTAAATATTTTAAGCAAAGGTTTTTTTAAATAAATAGTGCTCATTAACTGACATTTAATAATAATATAATAAATATATATTCACACACACAGCTTAATCTGTATCTTACTTTTGTCGCAATTCTCACGACTATATTACCACAGTTATAATGTGTTAAAAATGCTATGTTGTTTATGATATTGTTTGTTTTACTGGCTTTTATTAATGCATTAAAAATAATTGAATTCTGTATTAATAATTAATAATGAGAACATACAAAATGTAAAGGTTTAAATGAATAAAAAGCTCATTTTCACTTCATAGTCCTAAAAATAGGCTTAATTTTTTTATTTATACCAAATTACAATTCTGTGTTTTCATCCTTTTGATTTAGCAGTGAAATGTGACCAGAGCGTGTTTCATCTCCTCTCTGCATATTTTCTCGTTTCTACCTCATATAGGCTTGCAGTATTTAAATACCAGGCTCATTTATATTTAACCTTATTATCTAGTAGGATTATAGCCACTAGGATAGAGATGTGAATATATATTTCCATTAAAAGTATGAGGCTGAGGATGGTGTGGTTTGTTAAATTTTTGTCTTCTGTCTAAGCGTAGTTTCTCTGATATTGAGCTATGCAAGTGCATATTAGCTCTTATTAAGCTCTAACCTGGTTTCTCAAATCCTGATAGATACTAAAGTTCTGTCACTAGCAGTTCTAGAGCATATTTGCACTGCTCTTCACTCTGGAG